>NC_053118.1:28934436-28981936 GCF_010015445.1 Perca fluviatilis | reverse complement strand
TCTCCCTGCATGATGTGGGACTATATCGAGTCTTTTACAATGTTTAGCAATCTAAGTCTTATTTTTGATTGAAAAGCGACAAAAGTGCCTAATCAACTTCACTTACCGCTTTTCAAAATGCTCAAACAACGTTGTTGTTATGGCAGAAGTAGCTGCAGGCTGCGAGCGAGCTAGCTAGCTAGCTAACTCCAGCAAACGTTACAAATGAGGTGTTGTTTAGTTGTCGTTCTCGGTAAGGACACTTAATGGATATTTACATCCCTCCGTAGCCATGTAAAATTAGTAATTTGTGGGATTGCTTTTTTCTACAAACAAAACACCACATAAATAAAGTAACCAATACATGTAAAATACTAACTTAGCTTAATGCACGCTGAGAGCGGAAGCGGAAATACGTCATGTAAGTTTTACCGAAGAAGAGTAAAGCTGCATCAGAGGCTGCAGCTCTTACTGCCACCAGGCGGCCACCTGGAAAACAACAACAGTGGGGTATAATGCCACTCAATTTTCTATTTTTCACCGTAAGTATTGAAAAATCATAAAGGTATGCAAAAAAGCATTTTTTTTTAAATGAATACATTCATCAACTTGCACATTTCCATACAACATAAACAAGCAGTGGTGGAAGAAGTACTCAAATATTTTACTTAGTTAAAAGTAGAAATAGGCTATACCCACCACCGTAATACGCTGTAGGCGAAAATACAAAAGTATTAGCATAAAAATGTAAGCTACGAAAGTAAAAGTAGCATACTTGTTCCGCAGAATGGATCATTTCAGAATAATATCGGCATATTGTATTATAATTATTGACGCATTAATGTGTGCATCACTTTAATGTTGCAGCTGATAAAAGTGGAGCTAAGCTTGTCAATTTCCTCCCAGGGATCAATAAGGTCTGATCGTATCTATAATAATACATCATAATTTGTTTGTTGATTAGGCTATGTTGTAATCATAATATGAATCTGCAAATGAGTAACTAAAGTTATCAAGTAAATGTTATGGTGTAAAAAGTACAATATTTGCCTCTGACATGCAGTGGAGTAAAATTAAAGTAGCAAACATAAAAATAAGTACCTCAAAATTGTACAATACTTGAGTAAATGTACATAATTACCTCCCACCACTGTAAACAATTAAATGCATTGAAAAGCTGTGAGTCAGCCCTATACGTAGTCTAAATGAAAATCGAAAACGGATGTGATCTCAAACAAAAACATACGCTATTACAGGAGTGATGAGGAAGGAAGCGCGCACATGCCAAGTCTTCAAACAAAAGTTAAAAGAGATAGATCATTTACTCATCAGCTCATGTAAGAGCCAATCACGTCTCTGTCGCTCTCTCAAGTCTCTCCAGGATCCCTTCTCTCGATGCTCCAGTCTGCTCGCGGCCAGAGGGTTGACCTGCGACCGGGTAGAGAGATGAAGACTCCGCAGGTCATCCGAGAATCGCCGGTACTCCTTCTGCAGCTGCAGCTGCTGCTGCTGCTGCTGACAGGGGTTTGCATTGACGGGTACAAGCCTGTCATCATCGTGCATGGCATTTTGGATGGACCGAAACAGTTCAACACGATCGCTTTTCACATAAACAAGGTAGTACCTACATCTCAATAGCGAACATGTGCAAATAAGTCAAATGTTCTTGTTGTTTTGTTTTACTTTGGGAGAGACTTCTGAGAAGTCCATTTTTTCTAGAATATCAGTGGTGGAAGAAGCAATTTTACTTCAGTGAAAGTAATATTGCCTCAGTGTGAAAATACTCTGTTACAAGTAAAAGTCCTGCATTCAAAATGTTACTTATCAAAAGTAAAAGTACTCATTATGCAGAATGGCTCGTTTCAGAATCATGTAACTGCATGTGCATTAATGTGTAAACACTTTAATGTTGCAGCTGGTAAAGGTGGGGCTGACTTCTACTAGTTATTTGGTACCTAACAGTAATTTATAATAATACGTCATCTTTTTTTAGTTGATTTTATTGTGTATTAATAATCTGAATCTGCAAAGTAGTGACTAAAGTTCAAATAAATGTAATCGAGTGTAAAAGTATAAAGTAGCGTAAACTGAAGCAAAGTACCTAAAAGCTGTACTTGTACTTGGGTAAAATGTACTTCTTTATACCACTGAATAAAGTATAATTTGGCAAAGAACAATGTAAGTTTGGTTCCAGCTGTTTATGCATTTTGTTAAAAGAAACTCTATAAACCTGCGTTTCCATATTATATTTCTCTCATATTTATTCACAAGAAACTTCATGATGATGATTTCAACTGTGTGAGCGGTCAAACCTCCCACTTCTATCCTAGGCATTAATTAAACAAATTTTGGACTTTATATCTACAGTAGGTACATTACAGATTATTTTAAAAGGCAGTCAGATTTCAAGTGAAGTGAAAATCAGTAAGCTCTTTCAAGTTCATGATTTCTGTTCCCCTGTCATTTTTCTATTCCTCAAGATCAGTTTTGTTTTGGAAGAACATTTTGTAAATGAGCCCACATCTGACTGTGTTGGCTGATAACATTATCTGTACTCAGGCTGATAGTTGATTTAATCAGCGATTACTGTGTGTCTGTTACTCTGTTCCTATTTTCTTTTAATCACAGACGCATCCAGGCACCAATGTGACAGTGATTGACTTGTATGATAACTGGGCCAGTCTGGAGCCGATGTGGAAGCAGGTCCAAGGCTTCAGGAAAGTCTTCGACAACATTGTGCAAAAAGCTCCTGATGGCGTCCATCTTGTGTGCTTCTCACAAGGTCCACTCACACACTCACCACACTGTATGCAGCACACACCACTGCCGTGCTTTAGCCATGCAACAAAAACTGTGAGCATTTATCTGGGGCCAATTTGGCATGAAGCAGCAGTGTGAACCCATTCTTACAAATTAAATGTAAACACTTATGATGGGTGTAAGCATCCAAGTTAAAATATCCTGCCACTAAAAAACAGAAGACCTTGGAAGAGAAAAATGGACTCATAGGACTAAGATAAAATGAAAAGAAAGTTGTATAAAGCTTTCATTGACTACAGAGGGAGCTGTGCCAAGTCTGATCTTTTGCCTTAAGTGACGTCATTTGAGTCAGCAGTGGTTGGGTCTGAAGACTACAAGTTTAAAATCCCTAAAAAAATAAAATGGAATGTGAGTGTGGCATGCATTTCTATTTTCACTCCAATTGGATTATGTTTAAAACCTGTTTAATTTATTGTTAAGTAATACATCAAACAAATGTAAATCTGGCTGTCGCTCAGCAGGTAGAGCAGATTGTCCCCTGATTGCAGAGATGGTGGTCTGATCTAAGATGTCCTTGAGCATGATACTGAGCCCTGATTGCTCTCGATGGATTAGCCTACGCTCATTATGAGGTAGACAAAATAATATAAACACCTCTTTGTATAATGCAATACAGTTCAACAGCATCACAAACATCTTCCAAAATGAAGTTGAATTATACCATCTCTCTAAAAGAGTTTAAACAAAAACTGATGATTATAACCTTCATGAAGGGAGAAGTTACTGCAGCACTGTTGAATTTGATTGCATTAGACTAAGCTTGGTGTACCTGAGACTGACAACTGAGTGAACACTCAATTCATACATCAAAGCAAAGATGAGAGTGAATGAGAAGAGAAGCGTCAATCAGTCTGTCAGAGACTAAGAGAAATTCGCTTTGTGAGATAATTTTAGACAAATAGGCATGTTGTTTAATCTTTACATGTCGACAACAAGGACAGCAGAAGATTACACAGTGCGAAAGGGAGCAGAGTATCTTTTTGCTGAAGGTCAGCTTCTCTCCTGCTCACTATATATATATATATATATATACATACACACACACACACACACACACACAGCAGTACAGTATCTAGAAATGCTTTACACACACATTAAAGTTAACGAACAGTATTTATTTTCTCAGGTATTCATCTTTCACTTCCACATTTCCAGTAAAATGAGAGAAGTGCCATTTCGTACCCAAGTGGTTCACAGTTCCTGCATTTGTGTAGTTTATGTACTCAAAAGTTTAGAAGCAGAAAACGGTTAACTTTTATCCTCCCGTTGGACATGCAGCGATGTACTAATTTTCACTTTTCACATTTTCATCAGCTAAAATGCATCTAAATGTCATTCAAATACATCTCCTTTTCACAGCAGATTCATATTAAACCTAAAACAAATATGTTTTGTCAAGAAAAAAACACTGTTTTTTTTCTAATTTGAACAAAGATTGTCATTACTGTAAATTGTGTGGACATTCATAGTTCTCAGAGGATGTATCTGACTGCGGTACCAGCTGGTCAAAGTTTTCACTTACCCTGTGAAATAGCCTATCTCAACATTTATTAGACATATTGGCATATTGTATCTCAGGTAATGACTCTGGTGAAGAATTGTAATCACTTTGGTCATCCCTTAGTCTCGCATTGCCACACCTTCTGGCTAGTCAACATAGCATTCCGGGATGGGAGAAAAACCTGCTCTGGTTTATTTGCATTTCTTTAAACCAATCACAATCATCTTGGGCTCGCTGGGCAGAGCAACGGCACCTCTGCAAAAAAAACTTGGGAAGGAACTTGTTTTGGTGGAACACGTGTATGTTCAAAAGTTGTTTTAGTCGTGCAACAGGAAACTCAGATTGGACAGATAGTCTAGCTAGCTGTCTGGATTTACCCTGCAGAGATCTGAGGAGCAGTTAACCATAGTCCTCAGAAATCCACTGGAGTTTAGAATGCCAGGTGACCGACATCCGGATGAAAATTATGGGGCATCCGGTGGAATATCCGGCGGCACCTGAACAATCCTGGAAATGAAATGTCGTCAATATAGACTAGTCATCCCTTAACTTTTCATCAAACCAACATCAGGCCAAAAAATCTGTCAGTTTATCCAATTATCTAAGACCAAATATACCCGCAAAACTAATGATATTCCCATCAGCCCCAGATGTACATGCATTTACACAAATTAGCACTACAATACACTAATTCTTTTTTGCATGCTAACAAACAAAAAGAAAGCCAAGACAGAGAAAAGATTAACATGATAAACATTATACCCATTAAACATGTTAGCATTTTCAATTTGAGAATGCTAGCATCTGTTAGTATTTAGCTAAAAGCTACGCTGTCCCTTAGTACAGCCTCACAGCCGCTAAGGAAAAAAGGAAAACAATACACAGTTTTCCTATAACCTGTTTAATTTGGTGTAACAAATGCATTTGCAGGCACCTGCTTGTCGTATTTTATCCACTCTTAACCTACAAGATGCATCTCTCCAGAGGGATTAAACACTTAAGGATCCCTGCACAAGATCTCATGTAGCCTATACTGGTTTGTCGGAACTCTCTTGATATTGTGTCTTCTCCTATTCTTTCTAAGGTGGTCTAATTTGTCGAGCACTTCTCTCCATGGCTCCAGACCACAACGTGCACACCTTTGTTTCGCTGTCATCACCACAGGCCGGGCAGTATGGAGGTCAAAGAGCTTCATTTCATGTTTTAAGCATATCTGTACAGTATAACCCTTGTCCTGCAGCGAATCATGACATTTAAGGAGTCCTAGTTAATTTACCAGAACTTCAGACAGTATTTGTAATAGATCCTAAATTTCACAATACTGGATTTTTCCACAGACACCGAATATCTGAAGAAGGTATTTCCTGACTGCACAAAAAAGTTAGTGTTTCATCTTTGCTACAACAGAGTGGGACAGAAAGTGTCTATCTGCAACTACTGGAACGGTGAGAAATATGATTTGAAAATCAGAAAATATTTACCTTTACTTGCATTACATCACTTCTTGAAAAGATACTAGGGTACAACCGATATTTATTTATGTTTTCTCCACAGACCCTCACCATCGGCCCCGCTACCTGCAGGGCAACAGCTTTCTGGCTGTGCTTAATGGTGACAGACCTCACAACAACATGAAAGGTAATGGAATGCATTACTGTCATTATGTGCTGTATGTGTGTGGGCGTGCAGTAGAAATATGCATTGCAAAATAGAAAGTCATGCATTTCCCCGTTTCACCTGCTCAGCATGGAGAGAAAACTTCCTGCGTATCAAGAAGCTTGTGCTGATTGGAGGACCAGATGATGGCGTCATCACACCATGGCAGTCCAGGTTTCATCAAAGTTTTATACTTTCTTAATTTGTCACATACTCAAAGTACAATGTGGTAAGATTGAATTACTGCATTTTACCAATTTTAAGTAGTAGGAGCAGTGGACAGCTATGCATACAGTATCCGGGGAGGGGTTCAGTGTCTTCCTCAGAGACACTTTGACATGTGGCCGGAGGAGCCTGGAATTAAACCGCAAACCTTGTGGTTGAGTGGCAACCAATCAGTGTGTCTGTGATAAATACGCGTAATTCATTAGTGGTGGATATATAACAGCCTTCTTTCTCTTACATTGACAAAAATAATATACTCGTGCTCCTAACAGAAGAATTAATTAGCCCTTTTATATAACCCCTTTTTAACCAACTTCTTTCTAGGTATATTATTTGTTCTGAATTGACTTCCTTTATTAATAAACAGCCAAACAGAATGAATATGACAACCTGAGCATTTCTAAATTCATCAAAAAAATTGTTATTACATTAATTTATTATGAGAAAAGTAAGAAGAACAACTTGATTTAAAAAAGGGCTTTTGAATAATCCAAACACATGCACAATCCACATGAAGTCAGAGGTCCTTCACCAAAAAAATTCAAAAACATAACCTTTAAACAATTGAATGATTTTTGCATTTAGATACAGTATATTCATATCATTCTAGCAAATAACATTATAATGGCATAGATATGGGGCTTTCAAATTAATAGTAGCCTAATAAAAAAGAAGAAATTCAATATACTAACGCCACTTAAAGGTTTTTGTTAATAGAGACCTAAAACTTATATTATAGGTAAATATGTATGTGCTTCTGTCCTTTACGGCCTAATCTTTGATTGATGGTCAATAGCTTTTTTTTTTGTAGGAGAACACTGAATTACAGTGAATTATAAATTACATACAATAAATTTGAAGTTTGAAGTATTTTTACAACTAAGTCATCCTGCAGGTCTACCTCTCAGTCTGCAGGTACAACCTTTATTTATCAGAGGACAGATTGTAAAAGCCTACAGTAAAACTTAAAAACGTAGATGAACACATTCTTACCAATAACTCCTCTCTGGATTTTGGCAGATTGATAATCTTAAGGTACTTTAGAAATCTTAGTGATTACATCAGACAGAAACCTTAAAAGTGAGGAGGTCAGAAAGAGGATTTTTGAAAAGTCATTCCCAGTGGAAATGACACCATTGGCTTAGATAGATACTAAGGTTCCAGACAAAGTAGTTAGTCTTCAAAATGTGTGTTGAGTTTCTGGTCAGATCTGCAGCAGAGGTTTCGAGACCTCTTTACCTGAACTGACTGTTTCCTCTTTTCTAAAAACAGCCACTTTGGATTCTATGACAGCGACGAAAACATTGTAGAAATGAGAAACCAGGAGGTAAGTTTCAGAACTAATACATACAGTATATACACACCATTGTATCTGGAAAGTTACCCATATTCATATTTACTTTAGGCTCTCTGTAAAATGGTAGACATTTTGTAATAACCTGTCCTCTTGTTCTCTCCCTTTGAAAGTCTTACAAGAACGATACGTTTGGGCTGAAGACGCTGGACGCTCGAGGCGACATGTCAGTGTGCGTTCACTCTGGAGTGAAGCACATTCAATGGCACTCCAACTACACGGTGTTCAGGACCTGCATAGAGAAGTGGCTCACATGAATATGTAGATACAAATATAATTCACAAATGCTTCCTCTTGCTTCTCTTCTGAAAAAAAAAAAAAGGCTTCCATAGACAACCAAAAAAAATATGGTCTTGCATTTTTAATGCTTTGAAATTCCCTCAATAGAAACATCCTTAAATGGTCCTTAATATTGTGGGTGATAGTCTGCACTGAGCCATGCATTGTGGTAAACCATTAGTAATGACCTTTATTTGTCTGCAGTGTAATGGCCAATCAACTGCTGCCATCTGATGGATGTTTATGGTGGTTTATGGCTGACGGTGTCTTGTAAAGGGTGAATTCACACATTTCACACATCTTTTCTTTAGGATGAAACTTTTAGGCATGATGGGGAGTTTCAACCCGCAGAGATTAATGATAGCCTATGTTTCTGCCTCATGTAACTTGGTGTTAATTGATCCTTTAAAGAATATGTGAAAGGTTCTTCTGTATTAAAGTATTTTGTATGAACTAATCTCAAAATTATTATCGCTCTGTTTTTAAAAACATAAAACATAAAATCAAATTTTCACCTTTACCATTAAAAAAAATGAAGTTGTTCCTAAAGGTATTGCTAAAATTGGGATTTTATTTTTTGCAGCATACATGTGAGATATGATGTTAACTACAATTCTGTGAAATGTGGTGTTGGGTTGTAACAATCACACTCCAAAAGCAAGAAACAATCCACATCTGCATGTTAACCCTGAGTTATAAACACTGACAAGAATAAAAACTCCTCATTGTATTGTAGTCCAGTAGCCTACATACAGTAATTCCCTTTGCATTTTTTAATTAATTACATTGCAGAGGTGCTGATTCAAAAAAAACTTTTAAAACTGCAGATGTTGATGTTGTATATTTTAAAGGTCCCATGGCATGAAAATTTCACTTTATGAGGTTTTTTAACATTAATATGCATTCCCCCAGCCTGCCTATGGTCCCCCAGTGGCTAGAAATGGCGATAGGTGTAAACCGAGCCCTGGGTATCCTGCTCTGCCTTTTACGAAAATGAAAGCTCAGATGGGCCGATCTGGAATCTTCCCTATATGTCGTTAAAGGGGAAAGGTTACCTCCTTTCTCTGCTTTGCCCATGGCAAGCTGATCAAGGCCACTCCCCCACCCTCCACCTTGCCCCCGCTTCTCTCCTCCTCATTAGCATTTAAAGCTACAGACACAGTAATGGCACGTCATAAGGAAAGCTGGCTCTAGTGGCTGTAATTCTGCACCAAGGCTGAATTTCGGGAAAGAGACTTCAGATACAGTATTAGGGGACCACTAAGGCCTATATAAAAGAGACTTCAGATACAGTATTAGGGGACCACTAAGGTCTATATAAAAGAGACTTCAGATACAGTATTAGGGGACCACTAAGGTCTATATAAAAGAGACTTCATATACAGTATTAGGGGACCACTAAGGTCTATATAAAAGAGACTTCAGATACAGTATTAGGGGACCACTAAGGTCTATATAAAAGAGACTTCATATACAGTATTAGGGGACCACTAAGGTCTATATAAAAGAGACTTCAGATACAGTATTAGGGGACCACTAAGGTCTATATAAAAGAGACTTCAGATACAGTAGTAGGGGACCACTAAGGTCTATATAAAATAGACTTCAGATACAGTGTTAGGGGACCACTAAGGCCTATATTAAACAGACTTCAGATACAGTATTAGGGGACCACTAAGGCCTATATAAAAGCATCCAAAAAGCAGCATGTCATAGGAGCTTTAAGGATGCTGCTTCTTCATTTAAGTACCATAACACAAAAAAATAAGCACATTTAAATATAAATACATTTCCACAAAGTACGGCACACAATTAAGTCAACACAGAGACAATTATAAGTACTCAATACAAACTGAACAAATTTAAATGATATAAAGTAAGTCATTTTTAGTGATTGTTTTAGATATCTTTGAGCACTTTCATTTAATAATTACCCTGTTTCATTGTTGAGAGATTATGCAGCTTGTCCTCTTTAGGCTCTGATTAGATGTTGACTCTTTCACCCTTTACACATGATTGGATAAAAGCAGCATGTCGGGGCTGTGATCAATCAATTAAACCAATTGATTTTTCCTTAATGAACTGATTCATATAGGGGTTGAGTTATGGATTGTGAGGTGAAAGAACAAAAGGGAATTCATCTAAATCAGAAATTCTATTTTAATAGAATATAGCCTATTTTATGGTTTTACAAAGGAGACATTTTTAGTTCTGATCTTGGTGTATTATTTGTATTATTATTAGTGTTTATTTATTTGTTATAGGCCCCATTACTGTAGGACAGGGAAGCGGGTGACATTACAGGAGGAGATGGGGAATGAATTATTCACTGTGCTCCTATAATTTAACTCATCGTTCTGGATGGCATTTTACCATCATGGAATTGGTTTGGGGCAGAGCTACAAAGTGAGGTAAACTTTAGTCAAAAATCAGAGTCATAACTCAGTCAAATCTTAACATGGAACACATATTGATATCATTCAGATATTAAGGATATCATTATCTGTGATGCCCATCAAATATCGCAAACATGTCCATAAATCCACTTAAAAAATGCCTGAGAATCATCACATTTCAAAGTTTTCTTCAGTATCAAAGTAATGCAGTGATAATTGTCTACACAATGGTACATTGCAAACAGGAACTGCAAGTATCAAATTCGGCATACTGTTAATGGTGTGAATTTGCCAAAATGTAAATAAATATAAGCTATAAAACAACAGACTCAAAAGAGAAAGAAAACATTTAAACAGACAATGTAGGGAGCTTTTTTAGGGGTCCAGGTGGCTTTATACTTTCTATTGTTATAATGGTTCCCAAGCCATATGTTGGTGTCAGCATGTTGTATCAGATTAACACACTTGAGCTGATAAAGAAAAGAAAGAAAAAGTAGAAGAGCAAGAATCTCTTCACCTGAAGAAAAAAAATAATACAAAAGGGTATCGATGGGATTTTAAACCCATTCTGAATGGGGCTTAAATTTATCATAATTACGAAATAATAGTAAACTAAATTATAACTCTGATAAACAAAAACATTTGATTGCTGACTATTGTTATTTATTTTTAAGTATCCACATATTTGACAGCTTGGCCATTCAAGGAATAACTATAGGGAATAGGAAAAAGAACCCTTTTTATTTGAAAAGAACAAATAAAGGGATACAAATAAATACATACAAAAAATTTAAATATACAGAAATACTAGAATAGGACTTATATGCAATAAATAAATAAATATTTAAAAAAATATATAGAAATATACAAGTACATAAATAAAAAAATATATGTGAATATATGAACATTCTTATAATTATTCTATTATAATTTGTTATTTCACTTTGTATTTCCACATTTCTAATTGTATTTATCACTAATGTGTTAATTATTGTTTTGCACTAAGAAGCGGTTAATAGTTAAATATTCTACTGTGCAGTCAGGAGTGTGAACGTGACCCTTTTGGCTTTCCATAGTTTGCACACCTCCGTGTGCTCGCGCTCAAACAGGTATGACCGATGACGCGAGCAAGGTGACACCCACCTCTCTTCCTCTGCTGCTCCGCTGTGGTGCAACGCGGCTCCAGCTCAGCTCCGTGTGGAGGTTTTTATGTAAGAAACTTTACCTTAACGTTACACTTTACACTTGTGTGCGAGGGACTTCACCGCATTTGTGGGGAGACAATGAAGATTTCTCCCTCGCGTGTCGGACTTTAAACTTGTGTCAGCGCCTGAAGCCCGGGGGACTCAAACGTAAGACTTTAAAAACATGGTTTATATTAAAGCTAACTGTGTGTTTTGTGAAGCGTTAAAACTAGACTGAAGCAAACTGAGGGCGGTGACTGAATGCTCCCAGTTATATTTATGAAACGCTGCTGCTCCACTTTTACACGCTGACGTTATACTTTCACGTTGAATCGCTGCAGTTCAGTCGTTAAAAATAGAATCAGATACACGATAGTTGAACTGTTTTCCACAGGATGATGAAGAGTTTCCCTTTGGAAATATGTCGCAAGCTGTTTTGTGGTTTCCCGGAAGAAAAAAAACCCACCTTTTTTAATTGTTGTATTTAAACAGTCCAATGTCGTGGATACTTGTCGCTTTTATGGGTTTAATTCACGGTTTCCGAATGCAGAAATAATATTTTCATGTTGAATTCATTCGTCAAATCTGGTTAAAAGGATCGAAGGGTGTCTCATTTGTGAGTGGGGGAAAGGTTCATGGAGAGACTGGGCTACTCCAGCGCTGACACAGCGCGGTGGAGATAGATCTGGCAATGCCAGACTATAGGAGAGACTGGTGGGACTGTGGAAGAGAGACTTTCATTCATCGACAGTCTGACTGAATTCACTGTCCGCGTGGCTCAAGGTCGACGTGTCCCGCCCTGGTGGAAACTACTGTAAACAGCCAGCAGCTGGGAGCAAAAAAAAAAATAAAAAATCCTTGCATGGAAGACGTCAAACAAAATCAAAAGTCAAAGCACTAGGGAGAAACTAAATACAGTATGTCAAACTGGGTAGATTAGATTGTTCAATCACACTTTTCCTGACCTGCTTTTTATGTGTAAAAGCTGGAGAATGAAATATTTTTCAACTTCTTCATTTTGATTTGGACTCTTGGTTTGACAAAACATGAAGAGATTATGATGTATTGTAAATGCTTTGTCAGACGCTCCCCCCACTGATAACAAGATATTGAGCTTTTAAAATATACCGCATATCATTTGTGTACATGAAGACTGCAACCATGGGTTGCTAAAACTCCCCATAACAATATTGAGGACATCATGAACCACGATTAGTTTAATTTAAGAATTATTTAAACTTATCAGATTGTTAAATTGAATCATTTAGGAGGCAAAAACTAACCCACCTAAAGAGATATAAAAAAAAAACTATACCAAGTTAGCAGCTCTGTGAGGCGCTCCCATGCTCAGAATGTCATCTTGTGAACCCTTGTGGGTTCCTGACTCCCACATTGCTGTAAATGTCTCCTTATTTTAATTTGTTTCTGCTTTCATTCACAGAGAGTTTCTAACATCTGTCAGACAACAAGGGGGAAAGCATCAGCCCTCTGTTTGCGATGTCCTCCAGAGGTAAAAATGACTTGTGCAGAATGTGTGGCGGAGCTCTCCAGGGAAACCAACGGCGCTGGCTGTTTGGCGGCCAAAATAAGAAGACTGGTCAGCCTCAGACCCCGACAGAGTCTCTGAGAGGAGGAAGCCTGTCTCGGTCCTCGCAGAGCAGTCCCTGGGGTGAGTCTGGAGCATATAGACATTTAAAAAAAGTCTTTATTACAGAATCGGAAGTTAACTTACTTTTACTCTTCACAGGCAGCACATTATCTTTGGGTTCCTCTGTGTCTCTCTCCAAGTCCCAGTTATCCCTTAACTCCCCGTCCAAAGGGCTGGATCTGCTCTCCGTGTTGACTCACATACTGGGGCAGCCTGTCCCACGAGGCAGCGGGCAGGGGGAGTTTGTGTGCGGCAAATGCATGTGCATCCTCGAGCGGGTATTCAAGTTTGACACGGTGATAGCCAGGGTGAGGGTGCTTTCGTCCGAGAGGATTCAGAAGCTGACGCAGGAAAGGGACAAGATCAGACAGTGGGTGCGCCAAAGCTACCACCAGAGACACCCGCGGGACTTTCATAGCAGGGGCAGCACCAGCGAGGAGGATGGAGAGATGGGGAAGGACGGCTACAGGGAGATGCTCAAAGAGAACATGGCACTCTCAGAGTACGAGTGCTGGTCCGAGAAGTGGGACACGTGCCCGTATTTTATAAGAACCGGTAAAAGATGCAAAAAGGGCAAAGGATGTGAAGGCTGTGATTCTTTACGGGTATCCGACTCGGATTATGAGTCTGTTTGTGGGGTTCCTCGCCGCTTGCCTTTCCAGCCATTCTCCCCGTTGGCGTTGTCGCGGGACAAATCCCAGAGCATGCCCCTCCACTGGCACAGGATGCCATCCTTTAGCTCCGGCCCGTCTTCACTCGCGGGGTCCACTCTCTCCTTACAAGCATCTTCCCGCACTGAGTCCATTCAGTCTCTGGACTCGCTTGATGGCAACGACCCATTTGACTCACCAGGTGTTCAGTCGGCCAACTTTGTGCTTAAGGAGCTGAGAAATATTGAAGGCAAGCCGATCAGTTCGCCATCAGGGAGTAGAATCCCAGTACTGGACAGGAAGTACTCAGGAAAAGTTGGAGAGATGGCGTCACCCTCAGTGAACAGGGTGCTGAACTTTGGGAGGGTGGAGAACGGAGTGGAGGGAACAGACGAAGAGGACGGGGATGTCCTATCAGAGCTGAGGGATGAGTTCATGCCTCTTCATCAACAGGCGAGTGTTTTTATTACTGTCGGAGCAGGCCATTAAAATGTACTGTATGTATTAATAGAAGAACTCTGAACAGACTCTGTGTGTGCTGTAAATATTGACACAGTGTGCTGCAATAGGTAATCCGGGAGCAACTGAGGTCAGTCCAGCAGTCCAACAAGATTAGAACTACACATTTTGTTTTTCACGAAATAATACAACATTCATGTCATTTTAGAGCACAACTGGCCAGGTTCACCACGCGGTCAGGCACCTGCGTGGCCAGCTGGACCAAGCTGTGTCCCATATCAGGACCCTGGAGGCCGAGCTGAAACATGGGAGGAGCAAAACAACTGACGTCAACGGATCAGAAGACTGGGCCCCTGTATGTATTCAGTTTGCTCTCTCTCTCACTCTCTCACTCTCCAGTCGAGACAATTATATGTTGAAAGAGTTGTGTGACATTTTCGGAAAGTATGTTTTTTTTATTTATTTATTTATTTTTTGCATTCTTGCCAGCTAGTTAGCGTAGCTTAGCATATAGGCTGGAAATGGGGGGGCGCGGGCACGCAGTTAGCTTTGCTCTGTCCAAAGGTAACAAAATCTGTCTACCAGAACTTTTTTTTTTTTTTAAAGCTCCCTTAATTAAGGTGCACAATTTTTCAATTCTGTCTTAAAACATTAGTCAGGTTCCTGTACATTTGAAATAGGTTTTGCATGCTGTAATCAATCGTGCTGATCGTAGTCATCATATAACGCTTGGTTTTTTAAATGTTTATTTTAATTTATTTTTAAAACTTTCAGCCAGAACCAGGCTAGCTGCCCAATGTCTTTATGCTAAGCTAAGGTAACCAGCTGGTGGCTCTAGTCTTATTTTTCTTTGTTTCAATCTTCTCATCTAACTAAGGCAAGACAGCGATTAAGTGTGTTTCCCAAAATGTATTTTTTATAAATATATGAACTATGGGGTTAAAAAACAAATAAATGTAAAAAAAAAACTGTCATTAAAATCTAATCAAAAAATACAGAAATATATAAGTGGAAATAAAATAAAGATGTCAGTGAAGTTATGATGTAACACAAAATGTACCCAGTTATTTTATTTTTTTTACCAGCTGTCATAAGATATGATTGCCTCCTAACCTTTTTTTCTTTCACACAAGAAAAACATGTTTAATAGACAGTGCAAAATCGCAGAGCAGCTCCTGAGTCAAATGTCCAGACAGCTCCAGAAACCACTCTGAATGTTGACTGAGCACAAATACAGCGTAATGAAAGGAATGGAGGGTGGGTGTACTGTGTTTTTCGTGTCTGTTGAAGGGTGTGTCTACGTTTACAGGTGCAGATAAAGACAAACGCACACGGACACTGCGTGTGTCTCTGGAATCCTCCCCGACCGGTGGATTTTGCCCTGGGCTTAGTAGTCTTATGATGGAGGATATCATTAAAAAGCATCTCAGTTACTTTGAAGAGCTCACATGACCTGATCTCTGCTCATCATCTAAACACAACGCCCCTTGTTGCGACAGAGTTTAATATTACTAAGAATTACTGTGAAATATGTGGGATTAGCAGCAGGTTTAAACATTAGAAGTGTTCAGTACATCTACAAACAAATCTTTAATCAACAGATTTGTCAGCTCAGCTGTAATTCACAATACATTACTACCTCATTTAAACGACTGTGAAAGCCACAGAAACAACTTTGTTGTAAATTATAACATGCTAAGCTATTAACCTTAACCACGTGAAATGCTTATATTGGATAGTTTTATACTGAACTGAACGTGACAGCTGGGACTATAAACGGCGCAAACGTACTACTGAACTGAAGACCATCTGAATCAGTGCTGAATGCTACCCCACATGAATAGTGATGCCTTCACTTACTGTTGTACTTGCTGAAGTGCATTTGAACAAAATACATAGTCGATCTGAACTGAACAAATGATGTTGAATGATGATTTTGATTTTGAATCGAATCATGGTTTCAGGTTGTCAAATAAGAATATTTGTTGCTTATTTTGGTCTTACGTTGTAATACATGTAATGAATTTGGGTTTGTTGGACAACACAAGATGATACTGTGATTGTAAATTATATTTTACTCCGCCATACTCCAGACTCTTTTCATTAACACAGGTCGACTGTCAAAATGAAATCATCCTTTGTTTTCCTCTTTCCTCCAGTTGCTCCAGAAAGAGGGTGGCGGCTCCCTGCTGCAGAGCCTTGGTCACTCCCTGCACAGCCGGGAGCTTCTGATCCAGGTGGGTGAGGTGATGAGGGGAGACAGGACTCGGTCGTGCACACAGCAGTGGGATCTTCTGCTGCTAGAGCTCTGGCTCAAAGCTCCCAGGAATGTTGTTTGTCTTTTGAAGTCACTGTACGCCCTTAAAGCGGCAGTGCCAAAGCTACATTCACTTTGTGCCATTGACACTGAAGTATGTTTTCTTAAGCTTTGATCATGACTGCTTTTATTTTTAGCAACTTGTTAGGTAAATGATTTACAGCAGGACTTTTATTGGATTGTTGCACTCATCGCAAGTCACTCACTGGATGAACGTGATAGCTATATATGGCTAAAGCAAACAGGACTGTCCCATCAGAAAGCTGACCAGAGAGACTTAGCAAAGGGTGCTCGAATGGAATAAAGATTATCAATAAGTAACTGTATAACAAAATGTTTCACTTTCACTTGTTAGTTCTATATCGTGCCACACTAAGAACTTATTTTATTTGTGAAATACACTTATCCGCTTATTGTGACGAGAGTTGGATGAGAAGATCAACACCACGTTAAATGTGAAGCCACAGCCGCTTGTTGGCTTAGCTTAGTTTATTTTAGCACAAAGACTGGAACAGGGGGGAAACAGCTAGTCTGGCTTTGTCTTTGAACAGAGCCAGACTAGCTGTTTACCCTGTCTTTATGCTAAGCTGAGCTAACCAGTTGCTGCCTGTAACTTCATATTTCCCATACAAACATAGAGAGCAGTATCATTACAGTATCAGTATTACTTTTGCCAAGAAAGCAAATAATTGTATTTCCCTAAATGTCTAACAAATAGCCTACTTTTAAAATATGCAAACCCTCCAGGTGTTTTTTTTTTTTTTTTTCAAACCGGCATGCATCTGGCTGACAAAAAATACAGTATGCTTACATCAAATATAAGCTGTTTATATGCAGTGAACATTGATGAGTTAGATGGCAAATGTATGCTTAAAAAAAAAAGAGAACCATGTCCCTTAAATCCTTATACTGCCAGAACAAAAATGTCAGCGACATTTTCAAGAGTTCAGTTTTAATTGTCTTCAGATGAACAAGTCTGAGTCTTGTGATTTTTACAGATTTGAGTTTTAGGTTGAGTAGATAAGTAATGAATGTGGCTGTTGGTTTGATGGAGCTGTAGATTTATGACTGCACTGCCTGATCTTTGCAGTGGTTCTTATTTGCATGCATATCAGCTTGGCTCTTCCTCTACAGTACATGCACACTTGGCTGGAGTTATTATGGTTCCTTGTATTGATTTTATGCTGAAATCTTACAACAATCTGCACTTTAATGAGCCATGAATCTTTAAACCAGAGTAAAAACTGCAGTTAAGATGTTTTCCCTAACAGTGCTGTTATGAGTGTGTTTGCTATTTTGCACTAAGCAGACGGGATGTTTTCTCTCTTCCAGGAGTGTATGGGTCTGATCAGAAGACTGTGTGTGGATGAGGGAGCAGGGACCGAGCTGGCCAACAAGCTGACTGAGAATCTGAAGGAAACTCAATCTGTCAACAAGGTTAGAGCTGACCCTGTCCTTTCCATCCTGATTATTGACATGCTTAATGTTGGGTCTGCTTATGATGACACACATTACCCACTCACTGAAGCATAGCAGTTATCGGCATGAGCAGACAGATGTTTTCTGATAGTCATCACACTCAAAGCTGTCCCTAAGGGCTTTTGTATTAGCAGAGTAGGCCTTTTGATGATGGTTATTTTATTTATTTTTTTATCTCAGGCCTGCAGGAAGTTTAACGAGTCTAGCAGTAGCATGTCAGCAATTTCCTCCAGCTCTGTGGAAAAACCATGGCTAAAATAACACATTGTGTTTTGGCTTATCTGGGTTGCATTAATTTCATTATTAATATATCATTAGAAATTGTTATATACTGCTGAAAACAGCAACAATAAATAAATGTGGAATGGATATAAATTGCATTCTATGTGATATTAAAATGGTCTTTAAAAGTCTTAAATTCACCTTTAGTGTACACTGCAGAAAACCTGGTCTGATTAGCAGTTAATACACAGACAGCATGGGTAAGTTTGGTAAGTGCTACACTTCCTTCAGCACCTAGCAGTGTTCTACATTCTTTTTACCAGCAACTGAACAAAGTGACAAAGTTCCATCAGAAGTTTGCTTCCACTTGCCCCTGGCACAGTAAAGAAGGTTCTTCCAGACCACAGTCAAATTTATTATAATTTTCATTATCGATTTAATATGGGAAATATTTTTACGATTCATTGATGACTCATCCTTTGGCCTATGAAATTAAATAGGGAGAAAAGCATTGTTACAACTTCCAAAAGTCAAAAGTGACATCTTTTAAAAGTCTTGTTTTGTCCGACCAACAGTTCAAAACTTTAGAAACATGTTGGTGCCCCGTGGCGGGCTCTGTGGAAGAAGACCTGCTCCCCGTGTAGATATGAAGGGCTCAACAAAAACACGATTGTTATTTTCAGGGGACTATACACTAATGAAAACATAATTATGAATATTATATTCCATTTCTGCCAATAGGTCCTACACACTGGTCCTTGAAATGATTATCAAAATACTACATACACTACGTTTTCTGTCGGTTCATCAACTGTTTCAGCTCTACAGATGTATTTAAATTAGACTCACGTGAGATGTATTGTGATCTGTAGGCTGTCCTGCAGACTTTGAGGTCCGAAGTGAGTGAGAAGGAGAAGAGCATGGAGAAAGAGATCGAGGCACTGAGGAAGGCTGGAAGAGACCGAGAGAGAGACCTCAACACACTCAACACCGTACTGCAGTGCAACCAGGATATTATCAATGTACACACACAAACGCACACATTCTTAACACATTGTGTACAGTTGTACTTTGTCCTATACACTTGGAGGTTTTATTTAGACCTGTGTTTTGTCCCCACTCCAGGACCTGCGAGTGGCTCTGGAGGAGAAGGAGCGACTGCTGAGGGAGGTGGAGAAAGAGAGGGAGATGTGGAGACAGAGGGACCGGACCCTCGCTGCTGTCCTGCAGGAGAAGGAGGCTCTGATCCAGGAGCTGGAGAGCTGTCAGAAAGATGTGCAGGTAAAACAATAAAAAAAAAATACATAAACAAAAAAAAAAAAAAGAAGATGTGCAGGTAATATACGTACACAAGGCTGGTACTTCTGCTGGTAGTGGCATGGCTCCCTCACTTTTCAAAGAGATATAGAGTGACATAAGTGTTTAAAGCCTTCCACCTTTTTAAAGTTGCAGGGCTTTCCTTCTCTCGGTTTTATTAAATGAGGGAAACTGTTACTCACATGTCATTTTCCTCAGGGGTTGGCAGGGGACAGAGAGGGAAACAGTGCCACCTTGTGCAAGGAGGTCACCAAACTCACCACATCCCTGCAGGAATACCAGGACATGATGCAGGTGAGATATTATACTGTGTTCCATTTACCATGGAAGCCGGAGCTGGGAATGACGTCCCACCCGAGTTGAATGCGTTCCATTTAACAAGTTTGATTTTCATTGTGGGATTAGCTCTAGCCAGGTCAGCCATTGTTAGAAATACCAGTTGCTAACTACGCATTGCGCTGATTTCTGTGCATACCAACAACGTAACAGCATAGTCCACAGATAGAAGATGAACAGTACTATGTATATGATTTAATTTAGTGAGACACAAATAAGACAGAAGTGCTAATAAACTGTATGTTACTACAGCTTTCACTACTGTTGATGCACGGGGCATCTGTGTTGGATTTTGAGCTCGGGGTAGTGAGAGGTTGTCCAAATTCCTAACTCGGAAATATGAGTTCAAGAGGCGTGTTTCCGATTTTGACCTTGGAAAATTCAACCTCCGAGTACAAATGGAACGCTCTATTAGCATGAGGGGAGGATATGAAAGAGAAAATTTGTAAAACAAAAAGCTGCCTCCATGTTCTGAGTTGATCATCTGCAACTTCTTGAAAACAAGACACTTTTAAACATGATTTTTTTTTTTTTTATACTTAAAGGTGCTGTAGGTAGGATTGCGAAGTTAGTTGCTGCCCTAATATGGAGTAGCAAACTAAATATACAATACAGTCATAATGGCGCAATGGCCCTCGGCTGGAATAGTACAAGTACAACATTAAAACAAAGGTAGAACAAAAATAACATTTACACTTTGGGTTTTTGTGCAGATCAAATAAATGTTAATAAGTGAGCTTTACATGTGCTGGTAGGCAGATTGTTACCTTAGACTGAGCCAGGCTAGCAGTTTCTCCCCCTGTTTCCAGTCTTTATGCTAAGCTAAGCTAACTGGCACACAAAAACAGCACCACTCAACCTATCTATTTCTTTTTATTTCTTCTTTTTCACCAGAATCAGAAGGAGAGTCACGTTCAGACAGTGTCCTCTCTGACAGATCAACTCAGAGAAACTCGGCAGGAGCTGAGGGAGAAAGAGAAGGAGAAGAAGGAGGCTGAAAGAGCCTGGCAGAACAACAGAGAGGACAGAGAGCGAGAGGAAAGGAAACTGAGAGATAGTTTGGAGAAGAGAGACAAACTCATAGAGGTGAGTGCAGGAATCTACAGTCTGAGTCTCAATATTCAGTGTGAGCATGTTGACAAGGAACACATCCTCCGCATTAGTTAAACACCAGTGTTTGTATACTGTACACTCCAGAGCCATATCAACGCTGAGTGTAAAACTAACTCACATTTTCTTCATTGAAAATAGCAAATAGCAGTATTGTAACACTGAAAAATTCCAAATGTATGTACAGTATTACAGTATATATCCCACCCCTCAGTCCTTCATGTTTATCTCTCCTCCTTCCAAGCCCCCAAAAGAAAAAAAAGTTTCTTAAAGTGCTCATATTATGCTCATTTTCAGGTTCATAGTTGTATTTAGAGGTTATATCAGAATAGGTTTACATGGTTTAATTTTCAAAAAACACCATGTTTTTGTTGTACTGCACATTGCTGCAGCTCATTTTTTCACCCTGAGCTCTCTGTTTTAGCTGCAGAGTGAGACATCTCACTTCTGTTTCATCTTTGTTGGGAGTCGCACATGCGCAGTAGCTAGGTAAGGACTACCAGCCAGTCAGAAGCAGAGTATGAGGGCGTGCCACGCTAGCAGCTAGGCGAGCATTATAACGTGTTACAAAGTGACGCACGTTCTTCTCTGAAGTAAAGGCTGGACTACAATAGAGCTGTTTGGAGCAGTTGGTGAACAGTGTTTTCTGTTGGAGATGGTAAGGCTCTTTGGGGTGGAGTTTGGGCTTTTTCTCTTTGTAAACCTATTACATGCACAAAAAAAGATATCTATCTATCATCTATCTATCATCTATCTATCATCTATCTATCATCTATCTATCATCTATCTATCTATCTATCATCTATCTATCATCTATCTATCTATCTATCTATCTATCTATCTATCTATCTATCTATCTATCTATCTATCTATCACCCACCCACCCAATAAAGGAAAGGGAGAGAGCCAAAAAGCATAATATGAGCACTTTAAAATGTGTAATAAAATACATTTGATATACATAAAATTTGTAAAATGATATGTAATATCTTCAGAGCTGCAAGGATTAGGCAATTTAAGATGAGTTGATCGACAGAAAATTGATTTGTAACTATTACTTCAAGAATGCAAAAATAATTAAGGATTCAAACATCTCAAATGTGAGGAACTTCTGTTTCTCTTTGATTTCCCCGTAAACTTAATCTATTTGGGGTTTGGACTCTTGGTCGGACAAAACGATAAAGAAATCAATAATGACAAAGATCATCAGTTGCAGCCCTAAATATCTCTCTCCACAGAATTATTGCCTAAGGTCACTCCAATAATTATCAGAAAAGGCACATTTTTGTACTTGTAAAAAGTATGTTAAGTGTATGACAATCTGAGCTTCATTATGAATACTTATGATGGTGACTGAGATCTTATATATTTTTTTAATGTAGCAAATCCTGTTGGATGCTGAGGAGCGGGACCATCTGTTCAGAGAGCTGCAGCAGAACCTGCAGAACAAACGTGAACATCTGACCGCCATCAAACACACACTGTGACAGAGGACTACTTACTGACAAGATGCAAACTAACTGCACAGAGACAGAAGATTACTTTAGCACTTTCTGCATCACCTTTTTGCCTCTTCAGCATATTTATCGTGGTGTACATCACTTATATTTATAGTATTTATCTCTAAATTTTTTTAGGTTTGCCTTTGCAGACCTGCCTTGTTTTGGTAATATTCCAGAATTACTACTTAACTCTCTGGAGTGAATCAGTAATTTTAGACTTAAGAGAGTCAGTTTTGTGCAGGGAAGAAGATATGTCAAGTCTAGCTTCTTATAGCTGGATGTTCAATACTTGATTTAAAAATCTCCAGATTACTGTATTTTAGTTTTTAATGTAATGGGTCTAATGGTCAGGCAGTGATTAGATTCCATTTAATGCAGTGGGATTGCTGATGGAAACATTTCTAAATGGTATGATTGTTAGTGGGTCTGAGTAACATGTATGTCCTTTAGGACAGGAGCTGGTATGAAATTGCTTTAAATCTGAATTTAACTTTTTTGCTGTGTCTTTATTTTGTTTGTGTTTTCACTTTCCTGGTACAGAACTGACATTTTTTTGTACTTGTGGACAGGAATAGAATTAGGACCAAATATATTTTAAACAGCTTTAATTTTCTGCTTTTTTATGGGTTTCATTTTTGACCTATTCTCAATGATTTTTCAATGTTTACACGTCTTTATTACTGAAGATATTTTCTTTTATCTCAAGAGAATTAAACACTCTGATCCAAAGTACTTACGTCTACAGATGCTGTTATTTCATTAACTATTATGCATGTTTGGTGATGGCGCTGGTTCCAGAAGTGTTTTTCTACATTCTGTATTCCCATTTTCTTTAAATGATATATTACATTTTACTTACCATAGAAACACAAGACTCTCTCGGATAATGTTAAGGCTCATATAGGTTTATGTTATGACCACCGCTTCTAATTATTTCAACTTTGTTTCTAAGAAATCCTGACAGGTCTAAACCATATAAATATATATATTTTGTAATTTATTTTATTTCTATTCTAAACACTACAATACCCATGAGCCTCCCCCCACCGTTGCTATGGAAAACAAGCCAGTCAGAGGCATGAATCGGAGGGGTAATGTTTCGTCTTTAAATTACAGGGCTCATTTTAGAAAGGTGCAGAATTAAAGAATCACTTTTCAAAATATGATTGTGAATTAATAATTTCAAAAATGTTGGCGGGTCCAAAATGAATGTGATGTTTGGATCCAGCACTTATTTTGACGTGAAAGCAAGGGATTGGGTGGAGAGGGAGTGCGACATCTAGTGCCTGAATGATATCAATGTTTTTTTAAGTACATTCAGTGTAACAGAACTCTAAGCTCTGTGATTGGATGTTTCTTGCCGAAATGCACATTGGGAGTAGTAGTTAACTTCTCCCTCAAAGTTTTTATGTAGCCTACACAGGCTCAGTACTGAAATATAACTAAGGTTATTACTGAGGTAATTGTGCATTTCCCTTTTATGCACGTTTTACTTCTACTCCACAACATCTCAAAAAGGTAAATATTGTATTTTTTTTACTCCACTACATTTGTCTGACAACTTTAGTCACTTTTTCATATACTACCCTTCATGTCCAGTGAAAACAACGTATCTCCAAATTTGGTGATTTAGAATTTTTCTGATGAACTGAAGGTTGTCTTTTATGGGTTTAAAGTATTTAAATTCTCAAGATAAATCAAGTATTAAAACAGTAAAATATTGCTTAAACATGTTAATGTATAATGTATACGTAAAAAGTAATGTAATTAATATATACAGCATAGCATAGCTATGAATAAGACTTTTCAATGCAGGACTTTTACTTCTCTGGTAAAAGTATGTAGGTACATGTATAGGCTACTATGGTATAGATACTTCTTAACTTAAGGATATGGATAGGCCACCTCTCCTTTGAAAAACATTCCACCTCATCCTAAACTCAGTTGTATTTAGTGTAGAAGAAAAAAATGGTTAACATGAACATAAAGTTAGTTGTTAATCTTTTGTAGGCTACTGATGATTCAACCGGGAGAATTTCATGTCGATACAACCTGTAGATGTAGGCCTACTTCAACTCTGTCGATTGTCCACGGGAACATGAACGGGCAGTTGTGTAAAAAGCCTGTGTTGAATGACAGTGCCCCCTGCGTTCTTCTCACTGTCCAATCAAATAGCTTTGAGTTTCTAGTTACTTGAGGAACTGTTGCTATGGACCTCATAGGCTACTTCAACAAAGTTTTCGCCCTGGATGCTTCACAGTGGACACATAAGGGGGGTTATCGTCTTCAGACAGGTAACAGCTGATGTTAAGTATTGTTTCTTTGTTTTAGGAGGAAAGTGCATGTGAAAGAATGCAGGTCCAGTCGGTGCCCCTCGGCTCTCTCACCATCGGACCGCAGTCTTGGCGCGATGGGACGGTCCGCTCGATCCGGCGGGCGGAGCGCCTGGTACGGCAGACTCGGGCCGGGCGGTCCGGGACTTGCAGCCGGCCCCAGAGCTGCAGCGCCGCCGCCGGTTTCACCCCAAAGCGCACAGACGGCACAGCGGAAACAACCGAAGATAAGATCACAGGGGAGGAATGCGGAGAGAGTCGTGACTTAATCTGCGAAAATAAGATGTCGAGGCCCCAAACAGCAGGAGCGATGGTGAGAAAACACAGGCGTGCAGACAGATATGATATAGGCCTAGGCTATTTGCTGACTTTAGGCTAAACCTGAAAACTGATGACAGAGATCACTTCACTGATCTGACAATCACAAGGAACAACATGTAGCCTAGTACAAGTCAAAATTAGCAGATTATTCTTCATCACACCGATTAATAAAAACAGCCCCAAAAGCATCTGTCATATACAGTTTAAAATCATGATCTAAGTTTTTAACAATTTAGGATGAGGTGAGATGTTTTCAATGGAGAAGTATTCATATCATTTAGGCTACTTTAATAAAAGTAGCTTATTTTTACCACAGTATAAATTTACTCTTACAAAGAAAGTTCTATTTATCTACTTAAGTGTCAAAAGTAAAAGTAGTCATTATATGCCTAAAGAATGGCTCCATTCAGAGTGTTGAAGTATTTTGTACAATATATAACATTATTGGGTTATTTTTTTATGGATGCATTAACATGTAGCCAACACTTAACTGTAGTCATTGTTAGAGGTGGTTCATTTGAACTAGGCCTACTTATTGTTGGGCAGTGTAGTTCAACATCATTTAGAGGCTGGTCATACGTTTTGTAAACACAATCTTAATTCTTAAAGTTCCAGAGTGGCTCCCAGAGGACATCTGTGGCCCCGTTCCCGCCTACCAGCTTGCGTGAGCAGTGTGCCGGGGCCAGCGTTGCCGTGGCCGGTGAGTACATGCGGAGGGTGCGGGAGGTGGAGGGCCAGCTGCGCAGACAGGCCGGAAGGGTGACCCAGGAGGGTATCAAGCTGGAGAGGGAGAGGGGTCACCTGGAGAGGATGCTGCGCAGCCTCAGGACTGACCTGACTGTAAACAGGAGGAGCTCGGAGGGGAGGACCAGGAGGCCAGCCATTGCTGAGACGGTAAGTTACTCTCGTCTCTTTGCTCTTATCTTCCCTACACTCTGCTTTGTTCTTTGGGCCATAGTGTGATAAATGCAGTCATATAACCAGACGATACACAAGGAAAACACTGAATCATTTATCGCTTCAGGGCTGCAGTTTTGTTGCGTTCTGACCTCTGACCTGTGGAGAAGGAACCCCAGAATGAGTTTCTCCACAAAGATCAGCAGTGGTGTTGTACTTGTGCCGTCTGACATATGCACTTTAATTGTTGTTAATCATGCTTGGACTTTTGCCGTCAACCATTTCTAGATTTGGACTTTTTTTATGTTTATCTAAGGACAGAAGAAACAATAAAATGTAGCTAATTTTTTTTGTTTATTTTCTGCACAGGAAATGTTTAGGGGATTTTGGTTCTCAAACTTTCATAAAATGTTAAAATCCCACGCACCTCACACATTATTAATACACTTATCTTACTCAAAGTACTGCTATTATGAAATCTTTTTTTAAATCCCTTCAATAGTAATCCAACACCAGACGTGGTGTAAGTGATACACCAGATGGATTCATTAATTCATTAAGTTTTGTATTGTGAACTTAATTTGTCAAAGAGAGGAGATGTGTTTGCTGACAGGTCTGCCCTGTTGCAGGAGAGAGATGGAGCTGATTACTTGTTGTTGTGTGAGAAAAGAGAGCTGGCCGAGTTGAAACAGGATCTGGAGGGAGCGCTGAGGAACACACTGACCCAGCTTCAGGTGATTTACGTTACTGTTCTGTCTTCAGTCATCAGTTGACAGACACACACACACACACACACACACACACACACACTTTTCCACTTCACCTTCCATGTGATTTACTGGGATGAGTGATGGAAGAAAAACAACACTGCCAAAGCCTTCACGCACCAATAACCAACACACCGTTTCTAATTTTGAACAGATCAAATTATGAAATGAAAAGTAAACTCACATAGCATTAGTTCTAATACATACTTGCCAAGACCTATTATGACAACGTTATTAAGTCTTACAATAAAGCCAAACAAACAACAGAGAAAATATAAGTTGAACATTACTTAAAAGAAACAAAGGAACTTGGAATGAATTTTCTACCTGGTAGCCAAACCCTTCTTCAGTTTGAAATGTAGGTAAATTATTAGATGTCAATATGAACAATCAAATTCCAACAATGATCTCAACAGCATATGTACTAGAGCATAAACGATTAGTTGATTAATCAATTATAGTCGAGTGAAAGAAAATGAATTGGCAACTCTTGTGATAATTTATTAATTGTTTGAGTAATTCTTTAAAGGGAAAGACGTCCAACAGTTTCTGTTTTTTGAGTTGTTTTTTTTGACTCGCGTGATTGTGACTTTAACCTGCTTGGGTTTTGGACAAGACATTTAAAGAGGTTACCTTGGGCTTTAGGGATATATATATATATATATATGTGTGTCCTTTCTCAGTCCCCCTCCGTGTCTTTCAGGCCCTGGGTCAGAGCAGCAGGCAGCTGCTGGACTGTGCCGGTGAGCGGGCTCGTGTCCTGGAGCTGCTGCCTCACAGCGGCTCCGCTGGAGGACATGGCAGCGCTGCTCAGACCTTCATCAAAGCAGACCCCATCAGCCCCTTTACACCAGGTACACTCAGGACACAAAGTTCAACTGAATCAATCCCTGCAGGCAAACATGCTGTTGCAGCAGGAAAAGCACCTCTCAGGGAGAAACTACACAAAGCAACACAAAACAAAGAGTGTAATTTTTACACACATCCAAATATATATATATATATATATATATATATATATACACATATACACACATACACACACACACACACACACACACACACATATATATATATATATATATATATATATATATATATATATATATATATATATATATATATATATAATATACATATATATCTTGAACATTGAATACATACTGACACATACTCTCATCACTAACCTACAGTACCTTTTAACATTGTCCCTGCTTAAACATACAAAACAATCAGTTCAGAAGATGCAGTAAGGGTGATTTTAGGATGGTCTCTCTAAAAACTCTCTGTTCTTGTCCACCATGAAACAAATAATCTTTAGATCCCATTTGTCTCTGTGCAGAATGTAAACAGGTTTTAGAGTCGTCCACTTTGACAGTCAACCAGTCACAGCTACTGAGGGAAAAGATCAGACAGATGCTAAACAGTGCCATCACCAGGCAGAAAGATGTTCACCGCACCGTCAATGATGGCCTGGTGAAGAAAATTGCAGAGACAATCAGTCTGCAGGTAGAACAAAATACAACAACATGCTAAACTTCTTTGAATAGAATGCAATGCAGAAATGCCCTGACGTCATTTTGTTTTCAGAATAATAAAAAAAAAATTTATTCTGTCTTCTGTAGCAAAACCTGACTTTGATGTCTGCAGCCACCAGGCAGGCCATGTTTCGCAAGCAGAGGGAAATTAACTGTATTCGTCACAGCCACGACAGAGCGCAGGTTAGTTAGTGTGTATGTGGAACAGGTTCAGTGAATATTTTGGAGATTCAGAGACAATGTTTACAAGATGATGTTTTACCCGTGTTATTCTGTTTACAGGGTCCAGAGTACAGTGGTGACATACTGTCCAGAGAGAAGCTCAACAGGCCTCTGGTGCAGGTTTACCACAGGCACCCAGGGACACAGTTACCTGAGGCTGCTCATCTCATACAGGTGTTTACTTCTTCCAAAATATCTATCCATATATATGCAAACACACTCATAAATGATGGGGACAGAAATTTGGCTACCGCCTTCTTTTTAATACTTCATGAAAGGGTTCTGAGTTGTAACTAATGGCTTTATTAATTCTTATTAGATCAATTATGTTTTATACAATAGATCAGTAATAAACCATTGTATACACCAGAGTAACTTGTCTTTTTATCCTTTAGCTCTTTAATTCATTAGGAGGAACCCTCCAATAGTTTGACAACTTATTCTCTGGTATAAGAAGCTGCTAAGCATCCTGACCTAAATTCATTAATAAATAACCTATTAAAGCTATATAGAATTCTAAGTTATGACAACAACACTGTCGGCGTGTCCACATGATACAGCCATCTGTGATCGCGCATGCGCCCCCCCCCCCCTCCTCCATGCAGTTGCTAGTATGCAAGGAGGACACGGAGGATTAAAAAAAACATGATGGACTCTTCAGAAGAGGGAATAATCTTCACTCGAGCCTCTGCGCAGGAAAGTCCCCGGACGACACAATCTTCTAAACATAGCCATACTGAGAAATACAGAGAGAGTTGCGTGGAACTGATAGTCTTAATCAGCTTTGTAGCAACTCATTTGGCAATGGTCTTGAATGTAACGGACAGTGTATAGTGAGTTTATCAGGTGTAGGCTGATTTTAGGCATGAATTAATTCATGATTTGTGCATTACTTCATTCCTTTATATCTTATGAATCATCAGGAATTGACATGAGTTGAATAACCTGTTTTGCCTTACATCACTTTGATTATTTGGAATGGTTTTGTATAGGAGTGCAACAGATCACAAAACTCACAGTTGGATCGGATCACGGTTATGAGTTACAAATCGGATACATTTTCGGATCAGCACAAAACAAAAGGGGGGAATTTAAATGATTTATTAAAAATGTGATAATCACTTTTAGCAACAACTTCTTTCACCAGTAAATTGACAAAAACAGATGAGAAAAGGGTATTTTACAATAACTGTGAATGCACCACAGGTTTTACCAGTTTTAAGTAAACACAACCTCTATTCACGTCTGTGTTGTTTTTCTGACAACAGCAGTGACCAAGTGCTAGAGTTTGTGTCTTTTAGCTCATAGCTTTAGCGGCAGACTGTTGTATATCCTGCTGTTGGAATACAATACAGTCACACTTTTACACCGTTTAGCTGTCAGCATTTTAACCATTTAACCAGGACAATTTCATAGTGGTTGGTGTAAACCGGGACATTTTAATGTCCCGACAGGCTTTTGCCGTGACTCGGGACAAGCAACTTAAAATCGGGACTGTCCCGGTCAAACCGGGACGTCTGGTCACCCTAATCAGGTGCTAAAAACAGCTGCCTGCCTTGACACAACATTGATGACAGCGATGAACCAAAACAGTAAAGCTGCAGACCAAAAGACCAAAACAATGACTTCCCTGAGCTCTATGAAAATACTTCATAGAGCTCAGGGAACTACAGATAATTCTTTTCTGGATTGTCACCACGAGCGACATCTTTCACATTAAATATATCTATGTGACCAGTGAGAATATAAAAATATTAATTAGTGCAGCTTTAATTTTCACAACCTGGCAACCTACAACCTTATACAAACGATTTATTACTGATTTATAAAGTTGTATTTAGTTATTTATTAAGCATTTGTAAAAGCCAATAAATAACAAGTTATACATTATAAAGTATGCTGTATTAGAGAGTGGTACCAAAATTTGAAAATGATCAGTTGACAAACTTTCTGAGGAAAAACGAAATGTTAGCTTGCACTCGCACCTCTGCAGACAACAATCTGCATGACTAATCTAAACCAAACCAAAACTGGCATTTGCCTCTCTATACTGCCACAACATATTATAAAAAGCATTACAGTAAGGGCTGCAGTGACAAAAACATACACTGACCTTAATACAGGGAAGAACAGCTAACAAACAAGGTTCATCCTTTCACTGCTGACAGAAGTTCACACCATATATTTAAAAAAGCACTCAGTGGTTTAACACCAACCTCCCCTTTCGTTGCCTGCTGGGCATCTCAAACAAACCTACCCAGGCTAAATGCATTTCCTGTATGTCTCTCAGGGCAGTGCAGTGCTGAGGCGATGTCTAATGTCCTCAGAGGGTGAGCTGGCTGGGCTGCAGCGTGCCTGTCTGCAGCTGCTGGACGACCAGCACGGCAAGAGAATGGCAGCTCAGGTGGACGCAGGTGTCATCCGCATGAGGCGTCAGCAGGTCGACAAGCGAGCCATGCCTTCTGTCCTCCAACAGGGGGCGTGCAGAAGCCAAATCCCCCTGTCTTGTATTCAGTAGGGCTGCAGCAAACATGCAAGTAGAGAGAGAGAGAGTGTGAGAGAGAGAGAGAACTAAGTGTGTTGTAAGAACTAGGGCTGTGTGCAAGATGTACTAGTTCAAGATTAGTAAAGAGCAACAGTATATGGCCAAGAGTATATGGACACCCCTGTTCACATACCCTTGTGTAGTTTTGGAGTAGGCCCTTCAGTTTTCAAAATCCCCCATGCACAAGGTCAAGTCCATAAAAAGATGGCCTGCACAGAGCTCTGAAATCCACTCCATCCAGCAAATTTGGAATGAGTTGGAATGCCGACTGTGATATAGGCCTGTGTTGGACCTTTCTTTTGCTCTTGTGGCTGAATGGGCAAATCCATGCAACCGGGTTCCAAAATCTAGTGGAAAGCCTTCCCAGAAGAGTGAAGGCTGTTATAGCAGTAGATAAATGCCCATGGTTTCAGAATGCAATCTGCAACCACCACATTTGGGTGTAATTCTCAGGTGTCCCCATACGTTTGGCCAAATGGTGTATGTTCCTGCACTGAGCTGCACAAATGGAGTTGGACATTTTCTCTTATTTCCCTTTGTGCAGTAACATTTCAAACACTGAAATGTAATTGAAGTTGAAGTGTTACAAGTTACAAAACAACATGTGAGACTCTGCTGTTGACAATGTTACACTTCCTGATCGTAAAGAAGCACAACCAAATTGTGAGGGTTTGTCCCAGGTAACTTAAGAACGCTGTGGTAAAGTATTAAAAAAAGAAAATTAAATCACTTTTGATGGCCTGTATTTTCATTTGACGGCTATATCTTTCTGATGTAGCATACGTCAGCCAATGGTTATTTCAGTTAAAAGAAATAGAGATTTTATTTGCCGTAAACATTTCATCGTGGTCTAATTCAGTGATATTTACTGCAATAAAACATGACCATGATAGGAACAATGGCCTTTTATACAACTGAAAATAGAAACAGAAAAAGAGTTTAGTAGTGTCTAATGTGATCATCTTATCTAACAAGATTATCAGACGTATCACTGAAAACCATTTATTTACTCATTAAGCTAAAGTATTAGTTTGTTTTAAGATTTAAACTGATAATGCCCATTTTTTTAAAACAAAGCCGCTTCAAAGACCTGTGAATTTAACATATTTGCCATAAAGTTAAAAACTGTGGCACTTTTCCTACATCCTGCTCAGATTTCTAGTCATGGGACTGCAGGTCACTTGACAGCACTTCTACCAAACTTAACGTCTTTCATTAAGAAATAAGACATGATTTAATAAACCTGCCCTGTTTTACCTTAGTACTCTCCATGTCTTGTCATTCTGTAAAAAAAGTGGACATAAAATGACCCTTTAGAATAAAAGATAAGACATCATAAGATTATGAAATCTTATAGGCTTTTTCCTAAACTAGAGGGTAGTTTCCTCACAAAGCCCTATTGACGGTCTTAAATCTGAATGGGGCTATTCTCTGCCTGAGAGTGAGCCCGGGCGGCGCTGCAAAGTCATGGCTACCACCGGGAAGCTAACAGCCTAATTGAATCATAAGTATTGGGGTGTGGAGATGCTTGGAGTTAACGAACACAATATCAAGAGAAACCAGAAGAGATTTACGTTCAGATCTCTGCAGCTGGGCCGACTGAGGAAGCAGAAAAAGCCTGGATAAAGCTGATCGGACACTGACTTTAAGTCATAAAGACGGAGACTCCAACAGGTTTCTTGTGTTTAAAGATCAAGACAGCTGGTTTGATCTAGAAAATAACAAGAAAAAGACCGAGAGCTGAAGAATCAAGTTGCAAGCATATTTTCTCCCTGTAAGACAGAAACAGTCAGTAATGTCGAAGCTGGTTTGTTCTCTGCTTCTCCTTAGTTTACTTCCAGCTGTGGGTAAGTGAACTGTGTCTGTGTTTATGTGTTTGCTTGTGTGTATGAATGCACAAAACATGCATGCTATTGCCAAAAGAAATAGTTTACGATTATATACTTTGTTGATTAATCTGTCAATTATTTTCCTGATTAACAGTGTGTTCTATAAAACATTGAAGAAAAAAAAAAAAAAAACAGTGAAAATTGCACATTACAGTTTCCCATAGCCAAAGGCGACGTCTTCAAATGTCTTGTTTTTTCCGACTAACAGACAGAAACCCATAGACATTGAACTCACTAAAATATAAGACAAGGAAAAGGAAAACCAGCAAATCGTCACATGTGAGAAGCTGAAACCAGCAAATGTTTGGTATGTTGGCTTAGCAGCAAGGAGGTTCCGGGTCTGAATCCCGGTTGTCCCGGGCCTTTCTGTGTGGAGTTTGCACGTTCTCCCCAGGTCTGCGTGGGTTTCCTCCGAGTGCTCCGGTTTCCCCCAACAAAAAAAACATGTAGGGTAACACTTTACTTGAAGGTATCTACATAAGAGTGACATGACACTGTCATGAGCACATACACACATATGAACCATAACCCTAACCATAACTTGTCATGCCAAAAACCGAATGACACTTACTAAAAGAAGCGTTTATGTCATAAACGTTTGACTTGACATGACTTGTGTATGTTTATGACACGTTCATGACAGTGTCATGTCACTCTTATGTAGATACCTTCAAGTAAAGCGTAACCACATGTAATTCGGTTCTCCAGTCAGTGCCCTTGATCAAGGCACAGGCTCAGATCTGGAGTTGGTCCCCAGGCGCTGTAAGTGGCTGCCCACTGCTCCCTTGAGGGATGGGTTAAAGTGCAGAGAATGAATTTTGCTACATGTATGGGACAATAAGGTACCTTTACCTACCTTTAAAACATTACGCAAGCAATTGATTATTTGAAATTGATTATCAAAATTGTTTAAGCCAATTAATCAACTAACTGTTTCAGCTTAAGCTTATATACATTTTATATCAACAATAATGCTTCTGTTACATACATGTCATTATATACAGTATATATCAATTTATTTATTTCCATAATAACAATATCCAATCACAGCAGCAATTTTTTAGCTCATTTTTGAGTTATCAAAATGTGTATGAGGATTACATTCAAAGCAATGGATGGTACAGCTTCTGTCCCTTTCATCATGTTTTGGAACATAATCATGATATCACTCCAGCTCCTCTACACAACTAAATGCTCTTCAGATTTTTTGGGGGTTTTAACGAACATGTCTGTCCTTCCAGTTCCCCTCTTTTGTTACACCTGTGTGTTCCCCACCATCTCACCTCTGGACTGCATCAGATTTCCTCTCAAGTGTCCACCCGGGCAGGTCTGTCTGTCCAGCAGAGCTGTGGGCAAGAAAGGTGAGAAGAGGGTGCCTCAAGTCACTGAACAAAATGTAAATGAATCAAAACTGAGAAAAAGAACTGAAAAAGGCAGCACGGAGGGAGATGTGTCAGTGTGGTTTATTACGAGTGTGTGTCCGTGAGTCTCTCCCAAACTGATGTGTCTAATGAACTCATGATTTTTTTTAGGAGACTTCCGTGTGGTGTTGTATGAGAAGAGCTGCATCCTGCCCTCCCTGTGTGGGGTCACGGGTGAAAAACACACCATGGGACTCAACTTCACCTTCACCAATGAATGCTGCAACACACACCTGTGCAATGGAGCTGTGACACCTGCTACCCCCTACTGGACTGGCCCAATAGTCACGCTTCTTATTTCATACTCCGTTTGGTGAACCAATACTTTTAAAGTAACTTGGAAGAGAACTTGTTTAACACATATGAAGCAAATATGCCTTTTCTGCCCTCTAAAATGAAATGACATTGTACTCCACTTCCTTTTAGTAACTGTGCACTAATCTGTTCTAAACTAAGGTTTGCTTACCCATGTCTGTGAGATGGAAAAACAATAGGTTTGCCTAATTATTGCTAACATCTTAGACATGCCTTTCAGGTTGCAGAGCTGTTTTTGGAGTGGATAGTGACGATGTAACATGTTTGGCTTATGTTCTCATTATTTAGGATTAATATACAAACCGATCAAATAAATTACCTCTATTCACTTGTCAGTAAAGTTGGTCTCATAGGGCTTTAAAATGTGTATATTTACCCTCTGTCCTTTAGCCTGATTGACACCAGACCCTTCTCAGTTGTAACTGAGAGTGGCAAATCTCAAATTTGCCGGAAGTTCGTCAGGGTTTACCCAGGCTATCTGTCCTTAGAACCTTCACCAAAAACGGAAACAACTCCAACTAAAGAGGTGCACATCAGGGTTGCACGATATTGACAAAATGTGATATTGCGATATCGATTATGAATAATGCGAGATATTAATTTCGATATTTTTAAACATACAGTATGTAAAATTACAAAAGTTACGGGGCAACGCATCAAAATAGATTCATAACAAACACAAGGTTTATTTCAACTGATGGTCGTATTGGACTGGTACAACATGAATAAATAAATAAGGACCATGTCTACAGAACAGGACATGTTTCACTGGTTGTACAGTATAAAATATATAAAGAGAACAGGACACAACTTTTCTTTCGCTTCTCTGATTTGTTCCGTTTTGTTGTCTATTTCTTCACTTACACTGTCACTCTGTCAAAATATGCACACACGTGGTACGCTCCATAGGGTTTGTCACGTAGTGGATCCCTGTGCTGACGTGCACTAACATGTGCAAGTGGCACGGTAACTGGCCAGTGAAACATGAGCATTATAGTGTTTCAAGCGGGCTCTAAATCAAACCCAACTAAGCCACACAGCCAACGCACGGGACGCACCGCTCCACAAAATAAACAAAATATTGCATAGTTATATATATTTATATACTGTCGATATATTGAGATGACGATATTGAGTCGATATATCTTGCACTCCTAGATATAATATTGCGCAACGTGATGTTGCGATAACGATATTCAGTCGATATATCTTGCACCCCTAGTGCACATACAGAGTAGGCAGTGGAAGTCGTAGCAGAATTCAGCGTAAGGAAACAGCATTACAGCAACATTTCAGCGATTTTAACAAAAATGATCAAATCAAAGTTTGGTGGATAATGTATATCACTGAGATCCTCTACATGGCCGTGAAAGCTTTGCTTGGAGTGAGGAGGCCCTCCACGTCCAACCTGGCCTGGCCTATAAAGGATATACATAAGAACTACAAGCGAAGGAGGGAAAGAAATTTCAGAAATATTGTTAACTATAAATCTTGAATTAATTGTGCACCCACTGTATAGGAACAGCAGACCTTATATTGCAGATAACTTTGACTTTTCGAGATTACATTTATGTTTTTCTTATCATCACACAGGTTGTGTAGCCTACAAAACGTTGTAACATTATGCTGTTTATTATTAGTAATTTTATTTGTGTGTTGACAGAATTGTATGAGAAATATTAATGAAGGTAAATATGGTGCAAAATGTGAGAGCTTGTAGAATACGATGTGAGAACTTACAGAACAAAAAAATCTGAACTTCTATGTAAAAATCTGCACTTGTAAAAAATATTCACACACATGTGATCTTAATTTGAAGTCACAGAAAGAAAGAAAAAACACATGAGAGCTTGTAAAAAAAATCAGAACTTGTAAGTTGAAATTTGCACTCGTAGAAAATGTTCACACACCTGTATTCCAAATGTGAAGTCACAGAAAAAATATTCACAAATGTGTAGATTGATATTAACATGAACACAATGAGTAGGCTACTGCAAACGTGTAATGCAAAATATAGTCGTTTTTTTTGTAGGTTAATTTTCCATCAGTTTTTTTTTCCATCAGTAATTTTTCATCAGATAAAATCACGTTTTGTACATTTGTTTTGTATTGTTATGTTTAAGTCAAAAGCCATATCCAACAAACCAGAAAAAAATAATAGCCTATGTGTAACTACAAACGTTTTAAAGTAGGCTAAGCATATTTTTTGTACATCCAGGCGGATGTTACCTAATCAGATTTAAGACAATTCATATTTTATATAAAATATTTGTATTCATATCATTTACCTCTTCTTTTTTTTTTTTAAATATAACTGTTTGTTCACAGCCAGTATTTTGACAACAGGTGTTACTAATAACTTAATTATAGTGTGTTCCGTTTGAATGTCCCGTTGAGCTCACCGGAAATTGGCTCCCTAGTTCCACTTATGACATGAAATGGGTTAAACGGGGTCTATGCGATGACATAAAAATCAACTAACTTGTATTTCACTTATAACACTAATTGAGGTAGGTAAATATGACTAGAAACAGGACGCGCAACTTCTGCCATCAAGTTGTTGTTGTTTTTTAAACAACTAGCGAGTGGCGCCATTTTTTTCCCGTTTTGCTTTCTCTTCCGCCACCAGGTGCTGTTGATTTGGATCATCATCGGTGAAATACTCTTAAGTTAAGGTTGTTTTTCTAAACTTTAAAATAAAACATGAAACATCCGGTTAAGATTTACCTGTCCGTATTGTTTATGCTGCCGCTGGTTGAGGCTTTAAATCAAACGACCCAGGTGATGAAAAAAGGTTCCCGGAGAGAAACGCCGACTCTGCCGCCGCCATACCTGCACCCCCCCTTGTTTGTGGACTCCAGGCTGCCGCTGGTGGAGAAGGAGCATTTCTCTCCATCCAAAGGCACCGGACTGGAGCCTTTACCCGAGCCCGTCCGGGAGATCCTGTTCCCGGTTTGGCCTAGCATCAGTCCGTCCAGCGTTTCGAGTGTTTCCGTGAGGACTATGTGCAAATTTAACAAGATGCTCGTGCAGGTGCAGAGGAGCATGATGGGCGCCGGTGAACCAGACTCTCAACTCAAACTGGGGACATGCCAAGCCAGTAAATTCACGAGGAATTACCTTCATTTTGAATATGACATTGGCATGTGTGGAACCAGACGCACGGTGAGATTTAACAATGGCCTTAAGTTTGATATTTACCGTTTATAGCCATGCTGTGGCTCTGGTTGCAATCTCGATCTGTTGGTCGGTCCACTACTTTAGTCCAAACTAAAATATCTCAATGTTTATTTGATGGATAGGCACCAAATGTGGTACAGCCATTCATGGTTTCTAGTGGATGAATCCTGGTGATCCCTTGACTTTTTCCTCTAGCGCCACCAGCAGGTCAACTTTTTCTTATCCTAAACATCCAACATCTATTGGCATCTTTTTTTTTTTCTTTTTTTTTTAATGCATGCATTCAGGGGATGAATCCTACTGATTTTGACTTTGACTGATTTTTTTATTTTTATTTTTTTCTCTTTTTGTGTGAAATCTCTCAACTAGCTGCAGTGATTAGTCCAATGCATTGTCAGAAAATTAATCAGCATTTTGACAGTCCGATACTCAAAGTCAATCAAAATGGCCAAAAATGAATCTTTTTATTTGCTGCTTTCTAGGGCTATAATCCATTGACTATTATTGTCATGCCAATCAAAACACAGATGATTTCACCTTGAGTTCCATGAGCTTTTGATTGTCATTTTTTTCACTTTTATGTTTTATCTATAGACCAACAGTTTAGCATCAAGAAAATGGACAGAATCTTAATTAAGACAATAATTAGATTTTTTTTTTTTTTATAATTAGATGCAGTCCTAGTCCTAACAACAAATGGATTTTCATTTTGGTTTTGACTGTAATGACTTTGGTAAACCCTTAAATTTTCACTTAGCGATGTTATCAGGCCAACATTTTATTTTGTCAATAGTATAACTTAATACCCCCAAATATAGTGACATCCCTGTCAGCCTCAGCTGTACTTATCCAATGAGAAAATGTCAGAATGCTATCACTCTAAACTTGATGAACATAGTAAACCTATACTGTACATGCTAAACCTCTGCATGTCAGCATTGTCATTGCCAGTATGTTAGCAAAATGATTATAGTATTTAGCTCAAAACACCGCTTTGCCTATGTATGGCTTTACAGAGTCACTAGCTGTAGACTCTTAGTTTTAAAGAAAGATTGATAATTTTGCTGATTTCTTTCCTCGCAGATAATTAATAACCAGCTGGTCTATTCAAACACACTACATTATGACCCACCAAGGCTCCAAGGACCAATCAGGCGAGCTGTGCCTTTCACCCTGCGTGTTGCATGTTCTTATAACAGGTAAGACTGGATCCAGACCAGAAAGCATTCTGCACAAAGTTCTTTCAATGCACACTAATTAGTCTTTAACTGTTTAGGTACCAATACTCCTCCAAAATTGGCTACACACCAAAGATACAGATGCGCAAGATCTTCATACCAATGAAGAACAGCGCTAGATTTTCTCTGACTCCACAAAATGGTAAGACCTAGAAAACCTATCTTACCAACAGATTTCTATGGGCTCTCAAATGTCTTGAAAAGCATTGCAGTTAGATTGAAGAATGCATTTAGAATAGGGCTGGGCGATATGGAGAACCAAATATCATGATATTTTTGACCGAAGACCTCTATCAATACCACAACGATATTGTAGTGTTGACTATTGGTGCTTTCACAAAATATTTACACAATGATATTTTTGATAAATGATCATCAGTAATGTGGATCTAATGTCTAAGTGGGTAAATGCATTAATAGAACATTTACAGTCCCAGTCGGTTAAGTTCAGAAAATGACATCACTTTACTGTAATGCAGATCTTTAAAACCAGGAAAAGACAACACATGCCATGTTACAATAACCAAAATCTAAGACTATATATAATCTCATATCACGATATCGATATATCGCCCAGCTCTAATGGTGATGACACACAGGGCCGAAAATCGTCTGTTGGACAGTCTGGCGAGGTCAGTGACTCAAATCTGTTCGGTGTGTCCCGTGCCGTTGTAAGTCTGGGGGGTTGTCTGTGTTAATTTTCGCTGACCTAACCTGTTCAGGGCAGTCGGGACTCACCCGGAAATGGGGAGCGGAATGAGGTGACTAGAGTCTCCCAAAATCTGACAAATCTTTTAAACTGACCTTTTGTTGAGCAAAAATGAACAGATTCAGCAACGGCATGGCCTATTTCTCGCTTAAAATGTTTTCAGAAACATGTTTCAGTGAACTATTTTAGTACAATATGAGATCGTATTCTGAACGGCCGCCATGACAGTCTGGCTTGTATTTCCTGAGAAAACAAACCCGTGTGACGCGTTCGTCCAATCCGCTGCCGGGTTTCATTTCTCGGGCAACAATACAGATTAGCGCCGCCTGCTGTTATAGAGATATATTACGTCTCGTCTCGTCTCTTTGGTGTGTTCTGTGGCACTTTTTGGACCAACACGGGGTGTTGGCCTTAGCCCTTTTAATGGCCCCAACCAGTAAAACCCAAGCCTCTCAGCCTTTGAATTCAATCAAACACATCCTATTTACAGTAATCTCACTTAGTTCTTGTATTTGAATTTAGGAAACTTGGATTTCTTGTAACTGCATGATGATGAATGTGGAAGCTGCTGCTGTTCTTGTTGCCTGACTTTCCTTCTGTCTTTCAGCTCAGTGGGAAAGTCTTTCTCCGTCAGATCAGTACATGCTCGGGAACCCCATGTACTTTGAGGCCAATGCTCCGTCCATGTCCCAAGACGAAAGATTGTATGTTCACTTGTGTTACGTGACTCCTGAGAAGTCCCACACCTCCATGCCTCAGTTTGCAGTTGTGAAAAACTTCGGGTAATGATGACCTCAGTAGGGACTGTTTTTTTTTTTTTTTTTGTTTTTTGTTTTTGGCAGTTTGCAGATTATTTGTATTGGCTTTATCTGCCTGATAACCGATAGTTAATTATGAAGTGCGCCACTTTGGCTCTGCTACAGCTTTGTGTTGGTCCATCTGCTTCGGCTTCACTCACCACTGAGTCTGACTTAATGTCCCGCCCACAACACTATCTGTCTTTTACTGTGGTTTATGTGGAAAGTTTCTAATTTTATTAAATAATTGCTTAAAGCATTAAAACAAAGTTTTGTGTTGGACTTTGTAATATTCCAAAATCTTAATTTTTGCCTTAAAGATTGTCCTTTTCACTGTATATGCATATCTGTTCCAAATATCAGTTAGTATAGTATAGGTTTCGTTAACTACTAATAATCCTTATCGATATCGGCCTTGCAAAACCAGTATCAGTCGATCCCTACGCCACACAAACTAAAAACCGTGAGATTTATTGTCACTCAGATTTTATTTAAAAACCGCATATGTAGGCTAATGGTCAGGTTTTATCTCTCTCTCTCTCTGATAAAGGTGTATGGTTGAAAGCAACTACAGTCGCTCCAGATTCATCCAATACAAAAACAATGCTGTGAGATTCTCTGTGGATTCCTTCTTGTTCACAGGAATGATGGAGCAGGTGTGTAATGTTTTCAATTATTGGAGCAAAAATTGTTTTGTTTGCTACAAATTGTCTGGTTTTCGTTTGAATACTGTGCTCAAAGACCAAAACATTTAACTGATGGCAAATCTTGTGATCTGATCTCTTATAGCAGCTCTACATGCACTGCTCCATGTCTGTTGGCAGTTATGTCCCCACACCTGCAGCGAAGTCTTGCAACTATGACACAAAAACAAAGAGGTTATTTTTATATTTTTTTGTAAAGAAAATAATTACAAATACAAAGTTTTTAAACTTTCTGTACAATTGACACAAGGGTTTATAACGTTTTTTTCTCAGATGGGTTGAGCTGTATGGACCAGACTCTGTGTGCACCTGTTGCGGCTCCAACTGTATCTCTGCTGCACCCAAAGGTGAGTCATTGCTTCCCACGTTTTCCATAATAAAACATGTCTTATCACGATTAAAGGATACGGCTGCAGAAATGATATACTCCACAAATGAAAAGATTAAAAACAATGACTTGATCCACTAACAAGTGTTGTCTGTGTAGTCAAAGCCTGACATAGCTTATTGTACCAAAGAGCTCCATTTTTGTTAAAATTAACACGTAACTGTTGCACAGGGGGACATGTTCCTTCATTACCATGAACAGAGGCACCATGGTTTATTTTGAGTCAATCCCATGTACCAGTCAGTCCCACGTCTCTTATTATGCTGTAGGTCTGTCCTTTTTTTTCTTATTTATGTAAAGCACCTTGTGACTTTTTTAAAATAATAATAATAATAATAATAAATTATTAATTTATACTTTATTAATCCCGCAAGGGGGAATTCCAATGTTTTCACTCTGTTATTACACACAGGTCTGAATTACACACACATGCTCAGAACCTATACATGTACTTATGGAGAGATGTCAGAGTGAGTGTAAATATAACTGTGCCATTACAGAAAGTTACTGTGAGATTAAGTATGTTGGAATGTTTTTACATTTTCTTTATTTTCAATAGTTATTTCTGCAGTAATTTTGGAACATATTCAAAAGTTTTTTCAGTGACCAAAATAATCAGCAGCAGGCCGTGGACAATACGGCCTAAAGTGAAAGCCACTACAGCCCCAAAGAGGACAGTCCCCACCACAACAGTAACTACAACAACAACAACAACAACCGCACCACAACCAGAGACGACCAGGGAGGTGACTCAATGGAGGGAGAGTTCACAGACTGAAGTGTTAGCAGTGACTCTGATGGGTAAGGTGGACAACAGGGGGAAGGAGTTGGAGTGGCTATTTGGAGGTGAAGCAGTGCCATGGGTTGAGATGGAAGAGGAGCAGCAGGTGAAGGGCTCTGCTGTTGTGGTGGTGGAGGAGAAAGCGGAGGTTGTCACACAACCTCGCACAATATTTGAAGACATCTTTGAATTTGACAAATAAAGCTGACATTTGTATAAGTTTCAAGTCAGTGTTGCTCATTACATGACTCCTAACAAACTCATGATCTAGTGGTCAATGGAAATAATTTTTATTGTAAATTATGTCTGTATTCTTACACATTTGAGACCGTGGTTGTTGGGACTTACTGTGGAACTAGAAACTGTCCTTTAGTTGTCATTGAGCCTATATCAATCCTCTCTTTAAAGGTGCTCTAAGTGATGTGACGTGTTTTTTAGGCTACAAATTTTTTTGTCCCATACATATCGCTGCCTGTCCCCTGAACACTGTAAAAACGTGGTCTCTGTAGACAGCCCAGGCTTCACAAACGTCAACAAAAACAAACTGCGCCAATCTGCACCACGAACCATAACAAAAAGTGTTCAGCCAATAACTGACAAGAAGGAGCTGGTTGAGTCATGAATACACATTGTGGAAGTAGCCTACGTGCTAATGCTGCTGCAGTGATGGCTCAACCAACTCCTTGTCGGTTATTGGCTGGAACACTGTTATGGTTTGTGGGGCAGGTTGGCGCAGTTTGTTTTTGTTGCGGTTTGTGGAGGCTGGGCTGTCTACAGAGACGGCTTTTTTTTTTTTTTATAAACAATGTGTTCAGGGGACAGGCAGCTAGCAGATAGTGAGGAGATGTTTGCTGTATGTGACAATGTTGTAGCCTAAAAAACGCGTCACATCACTTAGAGCACCTTTTTAAAGGAATAGTTTAATATTTTGGGGAAATAAGCTTAACTTGGACAGAGTGAGCGGTTTTCAGTTGTGCTAAGCTAACCCGCTGCTGGCTGTATCTTAATATTGACAAATATGACCGTAGTATCAATCTTTTCACCTAACTCTCAGCAGGAAAGCAAAAAGGCGCATAAAAAGTGCAAACTTGAAAAGCATTTTGTCAGTTAGTAAAAAGACACAACAAACTCAATATATATATTATCAATATCCCATACATTTGTAAATGATAAAACTCAGGAGCCAATTTTCAGATGCAAGTATTTATTAGTTTACATCATGAGTAAATGTTATATTGCTACATAACCATCATTCTGTACAATTTCTTTTACAAATGTCAGGTCATTATATGTGTTAACTGCAGTTTTGAAAATGGTAAAAAAAAATCCGTTTCAAAACCAGTATGCTACTTACACAGTAAAGGTTATGACTTTGGTCTTTACAACAGGTACAAATCAAACAAGGTACTTACAAAATAAACTTGGTTTTCATAACATCTGAATAACCGTTAATACAGTGTCATCAGTATATTCATAAAAAAAAATCTTGGCAAGAGTACAATACAAATCCTTTCCATTCCTCACAGTTAATTTACCCTCACGTTTTGTCCATTTTTTTTTAAGAAGGAATGTGACAAAGGGGACATCGTAATGCCCTTATTAAAACAGACCGAAGCGTCATATAACCTTCAACTCAGACAGGGTTCAGCTCGGGTGCATCCTGGATGGAGTAAATGTGTGTTCTTACACGTTTGGGTTCCTCTCTATCCCGTTGTCCCAGCTGTGAAATGCATCGTCCTCAGTAGTACGAGCTCAGGTGGGAGTGGGTGGCGGGATGTCTGGTCATAGCTGACCCAGGATAGATGGGGCTGTTGGGTGAGTTCCAGTACGTCGACGGTGGGCTGAAAAAGTTGCCGGGGGAGACGGGCATAGGTGCAGGATGGCCACCCATGAAGTTCATTTTGGGCTGGTGGCTGTGGTACGGCTGGACGTAAGACATCTCAGTCTGGTACTTAACAATCCCCCCTTCCGCTGCGTGATTCTGGTGTGCCTGCGAGATGCCTTGGAAGTCAAACTTGTAGGCGTAGCGCTTGCCGTGCACCTTAGTCATGATGTTCTTATCGTAGTAGTAGCGCAGAGCGCGGCTCAGCTTGTCGTAGTTCATGTTGGGCTTGCTCTTGCGCTCGCCCCAGCGCTTGGCCACCTCGTCCGGGTCGGTCATCTTGAACTCGCCGTTGGTGCCCTCCCAGGTGATGATGCCGGCGTTGTTGCTGTCGGACAGCAGCTCCAGCAGAAACTGCCACAGCTGGATCTGCCCTGAACCTGGAGACATGAGGAACAGTTGAGGAATTTGTTACAGACTTAAGTTGGTTGGTTACACAAAGAAGACCGAATTTACACCATTACCAGTAGTAGCTGTGTGAAATGTTTGTGTCTAAGCATCTTTATTCTTTCACTGGTAATATTTGAACGTTTTGGAGGCTATAATCGTCTGTATGTAGATATCAAGCCACGAGCACCTTGTAGACTTTACAAAATAGCAATAGAGTTTTGAGTAAAGCAACAAAAACAAAGATTTTAACTCCACTTGATGTATTCAGTTATTCCAGAACCTTGGACAGCTCAGTTTTTCTCTTAACAAAGTACTTAGGAGTTCTGTTGTGGGCGGGTTTCTTTCCTAGTTGTATTTTGGCGACGCATATCTAACATCTCGTGAGCTTATTTTTTTCTACCAAATGTGACCTTTTCACTGTGTGGCTTGGAGGAAGTGACAGACATCGGGGCAGAAACCTACCCACAGGCCTGTGAGCGCTGGGGTCAGGGAGCTTGTATGGACTTTGTTTGCCTGTTCGGTTCTTGGATGAGCTGAGGGCTTGGCCTTCTGTGAGGAAACAGCAGGGCAAACAGTCATTTTGGTGAGAGGGAAGCCAGATTTCGTCTCAGTGTAAGCGTGATGCAATTCTGCTGACACAACAGGTGTTGCTTGATGTTTAACCCATTTTGGAAAGTAAGTGCATGTGTTCCAGCCCTTGCGTGCTTTTCTCTCATGTTGCCAAAGCAGACAGTGTAAAGGCCTCATTTGTGTCATCCTTGGTGGTTTATCTGGTGGTTTAGATTCTTACCTGGGTTGGCTAGTCGACTGCTAATGGGCCCTAATGTCTGATATGGATCTGTAAAGAAGAAGAAAAATCATTCTTACTTTTTCTTGTAGATTTTACTTTATTAATGTTGGCAAATCCACCATTAATTTAATTTTAAGTGCCTTCAAGATTAGATAAAATATGTCCATGTTGTTTGACATCACATGCATCATAATTTGTGTCTGGTGTTCCAGTACAACAAGTGCTCATTTTGACTAAAATATTTAAATCACAGCCCACATCTCTGTTTTGTGCAGTGATTCAAACAGGTCTGGTGCTCAGAGATATCAACTGTGAACCTCCTAAAATGTATTTGATTGTTGTGGGAAAATTACCTGCTTCTAGCAATTGCTACTGTAGCTTCTGCTTTGACTAAAAAGGCGGGGTGTTACGTAGGCGGGGCAGTTTTGTCACTCTACTGATGGGTTAAGTCAAAGCAAAATGCTAGCAGCATGGCTCTAGGGATGGCAATGTCAGTTTGTCAGTCCATGACATTCTTTTCCCCAGAGGATGAATCTCGCTGGCTTTGGTAATCCCCTGACTTTTCCTCTAGCACCACTATGGGCATTCATGTTTGCTGGATGAATTGTAACAACTTTGGTGGTCCCTTAACTTTTCATTTAAAACCATAATTATCACTTGGTTTATGATTAAATGCCCCAAAACCTAATGACGTTCCCATTGGCCTGACAGAGCAGGTAGCATGGCTGTGTACACCTAGTCTTGTTTACATATCTCCTATATTTGAACCAGTCTTTGGAAACATTGGGAGCTTGACTGGAATCTCAAATAAAGCTCCAACGCTTTGAGAAATTGTTTCCAGCACTGTGTGAGATTGTAGGGATTGACCTGCTTTAAAGGTCCCTGTTTAATGAATTTGAAAATATTTGGGGCTTTCATACCTTGTACAATTCTTGGAGCAGGCTCTGTAACTCTTGAGGTGTGTTGGTGCTCCATGGAGGGACCTACAAATCCAAAATACAGTAATTTATGTAAAATACTTTTGATTATCAGCTGTGGCTAAAAGTCAATTTCTATGTAAAACTAGTAGTTGCTCATGCATGAAAAAATGTGTCATGATCGTTTTTGTTGTCAATACCTTTTGGCACTGCACTCATGGTGTTTGCAGGCCAGCTGTTCCTGCAGCTGATCTCATCAAAACTGCTCTCTGCACACACACACACAAAAACAACAAGGATGAGACTAGACTTTGACTGGCGCGTGGCATTAAAAGGCTTTGAAGTGGACAGTGGGACAGTTTGGCTATAGTGGGAGGGAAGTCAGTAAATGGAGACCAAGAAGATAAGAGTTTGGAAGTCTGAAGATGACCCAATGTTTCTTTTGTTCAGGTCACCCCTGACGCCACAAGATTGTGAATTGGGTCCCAGGAGCAGGACCCATACTCCCCATTTCCTGTGCCGGTGCAGCTGTTTCCTGTCTGAAACTGGCTGTTGAGTTTTAGACTCCTCAAAGTTTTGTCAACTGAGGCCAGTGTTGTGTGTCATTTTTGACTCTTGAAACTATGTAACATGGTTCTGAAACTTAACACATTATTTTGAAATCCCTAAATCATTCAAGTATTTTGCTCTTTTTTTTCCTGATGTGACCCTGAATTTAGAGCTTTGAATCACACCTAGAAACACTTAAGTCAAGACCGATGTCAACAGTTTGAATAGTGAATAACGGTGGCAATGAAACATAAAAAACTGAAAGAAAAATGTTTGCTTAAAACAAATAGATTTTTATCATGTATTTAAATCATGCTGAGTAAGGTTCAAAAGTCCATAACGGAAAAAAAGCCACCTCTTCAACTTTTTGGGGCATGTCATGTATCATATAATGAGCAGTGGAAGAAATACTCAGTCAAGTGAAAGAACCAAACCTTTTCTAACTGAAGCAGAAAAATGGTGTGTTCATGTAGGACCCCATCACTCAGAGCAT